>NW_026862117.1:0-23563 GCF_026571515.1 Ruditapes philippinarum | reverse complement strand
AGCTCTTAAATCTTCTTCAGCTGTACATTTTATGTATAAAATTGCAAATTTCAAGCTTTACTGATGGACAGGCAAGGGAAGGATGCTCAATTTTTGCTCAAATATGTTTGTAGTTTATATATATAACTAAGAACCATGTTAATTTTTTAGGTTTTTTTTATTATGTGTAAAATTGAGAAACTGTACTTTCTTTTGTATCAAGGTTCATTATTTCTATTTGTGGAGTTATAAAAGCTTTATAATTTTGTTTTGTTTTTCTTATTAAAATAAAAAGAAATCCTTTGGTTAATGTACTTACATCTGAATTTTGTTGACTGTTTTTGTCATAATAACTGGATACAGCATTTCCTGTTTTCTTGATCTGGCCGCCTGCAGTGCTACCCGAGTTCTGAGCCAAGACTTTCATTGTCTTTTTTACAGGATCACTTTTCTGTTGCCTTGTTTGTCCATCATTCTCCATGTTTCTTCTTTGTTGCCAAGCGATAGGCTGTCCTGATTGAGTTTTATTACCGTCTTGTACAAGGTGAGAATTAACCGTTGTTGTGTATGTCTGTTTTGCCTGTTGTTGTTGTCTAAGTTGCTGTTGCCATAGTTTCTGATGAAGTTGGTGTAGTTGAGATTGTACATGGCTATACTGCTGTTCAAGGTCAGAACTCACTTGTCTCTCTGACTCTAGTTCCTCTTGTATGCTGTAATGTTTAATACACTTTGTTGAATGTAATTCATTTTACTGGGTTTAAGGTGCAATTCCTCAAAATGAACCAAATATTTCAAGAAAATCAAACTTGAGAAAATTGCACTGAGATTTTAAGAAAATTATAAAGATTCAACATAAAATAAATAATTTTGATGTTTATTATGTGTGATTAATGATGATTTTGCAGTATTTTTCACCATAAACATGCATTTACTGTGTTACTAATGCAGCAATGGCTATTTTTGCATATTTTAACTTCTTTATGGTGATTTACATAGGTTGCAAGTGCTGTTTGCAATGTGTAAATTATTTTCTTTGTTCTTTCCAGATTATTTTACTTTTTTAATTCATTTCCAAAATTTTCATGAAAATTAGGTATCTGGAGGCGTGCTACTTTAATTTATTGTGTTAGGTTTAAGTACTTCCATGCAGTTTATAATAAGTGTTTCTGGATACTGTACCAACACTAATTTAAGTTTGCAAATTCCTCACAAAAGATAATTTGAAACAGTGTTAAATAACAAGAGACACATTGACATTGAGCAAATTGCCATGAAAAAAATATGGGCCTCCTTGTCCTGATGTGTGAACTCGCAGTTGATCTGTAGACCTAAATATGCTTTTCCAACATACTAAGTTTTATATACCTATTAATTTTCAAATAATGCAAGGGAAACAACTATGCAATTCACTGGGAAATATTCATTTATTGCTATAAGGAAACTACCCGGTACATGTTATAATTAATTTAATATTTACATTTTTACAATCAATTTTTTTAACGTCTAGAAGATCTTTTAAAAAAGCAAGGAGAAGTATGACTGGAGCCAACAAAATAGTTGTAAAAAGTAGGATTCTCAACTTGTATAGTGAAATGAATTATAATCAATTGTTATATGAATTCATGGTGTAATGTTTTAATTTATTTATTAATCTAGATATTGTAAGTAAAAAAAAAAGAATACTGTAATATGTATGAACATATACATATACTAGTAAATCAGTCAATGAATTTACGATTTTGAATTTACTGGCCCGAATTCCAGTTTTGAATTTCATCTACAGAGTATATATTTAAACAAATTTTCTTAAAATTTACACTGGCCCGAACTACTTTACACTGGCAATGCCCCACCAGGCCAGTGCTAAATTCGATGACTGGTATATATTATATTACAATATTGCATGTTCGTAACATAGTCCATGTTGTTTCTATCAACTATATAAATGCCTGCTGTGAAAGTATGAAGTAATTTTGTTTTCCTCAAATAAGGGAAGTTTGCTGTACATTGTATTATAATTTTTTTTTATAAAATTCTTGACAGCTAATATGTACAGGATATTCAAGTTTTTTTTTTTTATAAATACAGTATTTATTGTCCTCCAGTGGTATGAAAATAGATATTTCATGAGTGGCAGTAGCCACAAGTGTGAAATATGATAATATTCATAAAGCAAGATGAAATTAATCCTGTATTTATAGAAAAAAAAATTATGTTATATTATATACATTTTTCTCATTTTTGACAAACTGTCACTTAAACTTCGTGAATTGACTGAAGTATGGCTAGACATCAATGAAAATACGGAAAATTTGTCTTTCTGCACAGTGAAAAATAAACTTATACAGTGAAAATGCGCATTTTATTTCATCAATATTTTTCAATATTTCATTTATAAGTATTTAATAAATGGCTGCATATAATCGTTGTTTGCATTATATTCACAAATAGCCTTTTGTATAGGGCCATATAGCCTACCCAAAATTTTTCTACCTAATAATATAACGAATTACCGTATAAACTCAGGATCTGTGGTTGGAATCTTGGTAACTGTTAGTTTTTCCTCTTCCAAATCTGTTGATTTCTGGAGCTCCTCACACAGGCTTGATGTCAACTCTAGAATATGTACCAAAACATTTATCAAGTCAAACATTTTTTTATTTATCTAAAACTCAGATCATAAAACATTTTTAACATTGTTTATTATCTGTTTTATGGAATTTCAGTATCAGAACAATAAACTTGAGCAATTACAGTATAGAATTATTATCACTATAACATTCAGATACATTATCCCATTAGGCTTTGCATGACTGTTACAATAAAATGTATTCAGGCAACCAAATAAAAGTTGTAATCACCACTGCATGAGGCAGCTGGTACTTTTTTGAGACCTCAGTTGTCAATTGGTTATAGTTGCTGACTTAAGTCCACTTGTCCTCTTTGCTTTGGGTTTGAATTTCACCGAGGATGGCAATTTTATTTTAGGAAGCTATCCTCTTCTCCACCAGACTTTTATGAGTAGGCAGGTTGGTTGATATACCCCATTACATGCGTTTGTCAGAAATACTGCACCAAGGGACATCTGGGGATTTCCATTCCCACTTAATTTAAAAGCTTATCATTGCCTTTTTATTTTGAACTACCACATGACCAGATTTTCCATGAGAGAATGGAAAGTGAAGGTCAAGGTCATTATTACGGAATAATTGCTAGGAAAGGGTCGTTCTTTAGTAAAAATCAATAAATAAATGCGGAAGATATTAATTTTAAAAAAATAAACCACAGGAGAAAATTTTTATTATGACGCATTTGGTTGTAAAAAGACACTGGTAGATCTATCATAATAACGGATTCGGTTAGATTTTGTTACTAATAAATTCCACAAAATGTTGTTACATGGCCGAAATAATTTGCATCGCGTCTGAATCACCAAAATCAAAAAAATACCTTATCAACCTGATGCTAAAGCATTTGCTGTTGATGCATTTACATTGTAATGGAATGAATTAATGTATTTGTTTCCTCCTTTTAGTTTGATCACCCACTGTCTTCAGAAAATAATCCTCAACAGAGTGAATTCAGCGGTATTGATTGCTCCACTATGGCCAATACAGGTGTGGTTCAGTCAATTATTACCACAGATATATGCTCAGTCTTACGAGGTATGACCAAAAAGTTCTCTGGCCTGTTATACTTCTGGCCACTACACTGACATTTACAAACGATACGTTGATTATTGAAGATAACTGACCGAGTTGCATGCGGTTTTACACAGATTAAGTAACATAAAACACACTTTGATCAGTAGAGGAATGTGTCATTTAGATCAAATGGAGAAAGATGAAATCAGAGCCGTCATTAAGTACCTCTGTAAGAAAGGGATGTCCCCAAGGAAATCCATGAGAGGGAGACTATTGGAGATGATGAGCGGCCTGGGCGGCTAAAAGAGGCCACCAACGATAAAACTGCCGAAGCTGAGTTCTATTTTGAAGGGTTAAACAAGTTGGAGCACAGGTGGGCAAAGTGCATTGATGTAGAGGGCGATTATATTGAAAAGTAAGACCATTAGTTGGGTTCTCTGACTACCAGGAGTACAGCGGGCCAGAACTTTTTTTATCAATCCTGGTACATTCTACCAAAACAGCAAACACTAATTCTGCCAAAAAATTCACACAAGCATCATCCTGTTCAGAAGATGTGACCTTATCAGGAAACAGCTCAAAAACAGAGGCCTGTCAGAAAAAAACTAAAATCATTTTACAATCATGGAAAACATCAACAACAAAGCACTACTGTATGGGTCTTATATTAGAAAATGGTTGCTTTTTTTCAAGTTCAAAACGGATTGATTCATTTAACCCATCTAATGTGACAGTGTTAGAATTTTTAACTGAATTATATGATAGTTAGGACTAGGTTATAGTGCTATCAATACAGATATCAAATCAGCTATTTCATATACAATGTACATGCAAATTGATAAATAATAAGGATATTGGTAACAACATTTTGATTAAAATGGTTAAGGGAAGGTTATTATCAGTCAGAAATCAAACCAACTTTGCCTAAATATAACAATATTTGAGATGTACATAAAGTATTACTATATATTTCTAGTCTTCCTGCCTATAATGAACTACATTTATTACAATTATTTCAAAAATTGTCAACTTTGTTAATGTTGTTAACCGGACAAAGATGTCAAACAATTCATTTATTAAAATTGTCTGGTTTACAGATTTGTAATGAAGTTGTTTGTCACGTATCAGAATTAATGAAACAGTCTAAACCTGGGTTACATGTGAAACCAAAGCAAATTTGTAGATATTTAAATGATCCGCTATTATGTTTAGTAAATATATTATTGGAAACTTTCATCATCATTACATCTAGATGTAGAGGGACTGAACCCAAACTGTTCATTTCAACTGTAAAACTCTTCAAAGCAGGGACTAAAACTATAGTTGCTAGACGGATAAAGTAACTATTGCAACAGTCTGGTACTGATATGAACAAATCTGGTGTTCATAGTTGTCGTGCAGCATCAACATCAGCTGCTGCAACTAAAGGTGTTCAAAAAGATTCTATAATGAAAGCAGCTGGCTGGAGTTCAGCATTTGTATTATAATAAAACTGTTGAACAATCTTTTGTCAGATATGATTTTAAATGGCACAAACATTTAAAATAAAGGTGGTTAAATCATGACCTGGGTAATTTTTACTATAAAATTGTTTACCCATTCAAGGGTGTTAATCAACATGTTATAAATTAGATTTATGTTTAGCATTTGTCTCCCTTCTTTTTGTGAAAACTGTATTATGAAAAGTTTTTATTCAATCACAATTGTTTGAATACAAATATTAAATTATATATTTACAGTTTTTTCTATTAATAGATGATACATGCCCACACATCAATATAATAATATATAAAATAGAAATTCTTGGCTGCCCAACCCAAAGCAGTTTAGTTTATCATTTATACACTAACTATGAAGAATAAATTTGACTCTCTGTCCTGTCATGTAAAATCTAAGTCACTGGTAGTTCAATAAAATCTTAATCTATCTTCAAAAGTCTAGATTAATTTACCAATTTTACTTTAACAAAAATAAAATAAAATAATATCATTCCAAAAATCGCAGTACACATTGTATAGAAAAAAATCAATGTACCCAATTCAATGCGTACCCTGTCTTGCGATTACTAGCACAAGTTATTCCAATCACTGTGCCTTTCATGGAAGCCTATATATTTTAAGCTGAACCTTTCTTGAGATAAAAGGAAGTAAACTTATTTATATACTGTATATAAAAATAGAATTATTAGGTAAAAGATGATGCAACAAAAGCTATAATACTGTACTGTTATTTTCTAAGAAGATTTTCTCAAGCTGTGTCTTCAAGTTTTCTTTTTCTGTACAAAGTTTTTTAACAGATTCCTCTCTAACACTATATTTCTCTTGATCTGAAATTGAATGATTATGGTTAGCCTGGGATTCAAGTGTTGTTTTTGCTTACATGTATCTATAACATACTAGTTTTGCTTACTTATAACATACTTTTTGCTTATTCAGAGCATACACGCTATTTCGTATTCATTTGTGTTTGATAGTATCGATTTGGAGAACAGACACAAATAAAAAATTAGACAGACTGGAACCCAGGCTAGATTATGGTCAGTGTTCAGATTTTTTCAAAGATTTCTCTTCTGTGCATGTGTATGAGAATTAAAAAAAGATTTGTTATTTTACTAATGGTGCAAGGTGTAATATTATGAACAGAACAGAAAAGAAGGTTTATTTAGTTGTATGCATGGCACAGCATATAGACATATACAAACAAAATATTCATACAAACAATGCATGGCATTTATATTCTCATATAAATTATACATGTTATCATATTTACGAGAGTGTTGTATTTTAAACACAGTTTAGTAACTCTTTGTCTTTTGTTAAATTACTTTAACAAATATACAAATACAATGCAATATTATGAAATAATGAAGCTTGTTCGGGAAATCAAATTGATATAATTAATCTGCATGATTTATGCGAACTATGACGGAACTTTCTATTCTGATCACCTTATTTCTACTTTTTAAACCCTTAATCTGGCCGTTTGGGTAGAAACAGTTGACACCAGCAGGAAAAGGGTTAAAGGCAGAAAAGTTTATCTGATATGAAATCTACAAGAGTATTAATTTTTGAACTTACTTGATTGATATTTTTCTCTTTCCATCAGCAAATCTTGAAACATGGAACTTAATTTTCCTTCTCTCTCTGTGCTGCAAGAACTTCTGGGACCAAAATTGATATAGAATTGGGAAATATTGGCACAGAATTTCTCCTTTTCATCCTGCAAGTTCTTTTTAACAGATTTCTATGTGAAAAAAAAAATAAAAAAAATCTTTATTGGTTACATAAATGATTATATAAACTTTAGCATTGCTCGATTTTTTAATGAAAAAAAATTCGAGCTATTGTTACAGTCATGATTAGGGGTGTGGATCGTCGGATAAGTGACGATCCGATCCCAACCAAGATTCAGCACTTACGATTCACAAATCGAACCACGAACCTTTTGTTAACAAGACACCCTTTAAAAACATGAACAATAGTTCTAAAAAAATGTTTATTTTTCTTTAAACACTACTTAACATTAAACATATAAAATAATGCAAACATAAACTAAGTTAATGTTTTTGTATTTTCTGATCGTAAGATCAGTAAATACATAGCTAACATCCACGGTCTAACACAAAATTTCCTCACAGTCCTAACAACGCAAAGTAGTTCTCACTCAAAACTGCTTAAAAACCAGCAATTTAAAAGAAAGAATAATTTTTAATGTAGGCATTTAACGAATTACAGTGCATTAAAAGTTTAGATTAGTCAACAGAAGTATAAGGTTACAATCAAGACTTTCGCGGATGAATATCTTTTTTACCCAATGAAAAATGTTTGGCTATTTCCGTAAAGCTTCGGATTATCATGATTATCATTTTAATCAATGAAAATGCTATTTTTAGCTATGTCGATTACCGAATACTCCAGAGCGTAGTACACAAATAAATCTGACTGTCGAGTAGTGGAATATATACATGTCGGACTGTTTTGGCGAGAAGATTTTCGCTAATTTATTTTCATCAGTGTTTTAAACAACAGGTTTATCGTGAACAAAATACCTCGAAATTAATAAGGATTACAAACACGAAATGGAAATTCTCAATTTAGAATTACATAATGTATTCGTTTTTATTCAAGGTACATATGTATAACTTCGCCGTGGTGCAGAGGTAAGCGGTCTCGTTGAGGGTGTGAGAGGCCTATGGTTCAAATCCTAGTCGAGGCAATTCTATTTTTTTTTCATGCAAAATTCCATATGTATCAATCTCAAACTGTTATAGAAGAAAATCAAAACGCTGTCGCTGCGTAAGATGAATTATAGTATATAAAAATAAACTTATACAGGAAAGTACATACAGATAGTCAGTATGATTTAGATTGCAAAAATCAGAAAATACCATAGAGCTGCAGCCCTTTGATTTATTCTTGGCATGAGTATCTTAATGTATATTTGTGCAACCTTATAATACAAAAGTATTTCAAAACATTGGATGTAAACTTTGCTGGTTGTATTTTGGTAAACATTGCATAATTTATACTCAAATTGTATTTTTCCCCGAACTTTAGAGTGTGAGAAACAGAAAAGGGATATAAACAAATAAGATCGCGATTCACGATCCCAGGACTGATGAATATTTGTACTTGATTATTCATTGCGATTCGTGATTATCTGAGTACTCGGATACTCGCCCCAGCCCTAGTCATGATGTTGTTCCCATTGCTGTCCACAAACTTAAACATTGGTCCTTGACCTTTTACCCATTACTGCATGAGCATTTTGTGAAAAATGGCTGTTCATAATCATTGAAAAAGTTCAAATTGCTATAAAACTATAAAAACTGCTTCAATACTTATGAAACTTGGCAAAAATGTTGACTTGACCATTTACTTTGTAACAACAGGCTCAGTCTTAAATTTCCTCTTACAATGGCAACGAGGGGACATCTTGAAATTGCCAAAAATCACTATTTTGCATTGATTGTTTCCATCAAAATAGATTTCAAAGTGCTGCAACTTCTCAATGGATTGATCTAGAGTCAAAGGCTTTTCAGCATTGGTCACACGTTACCTAATGATCCACCTGGGGTCATTTTTAGCCTCTCACAAGTCCAAAATTTTCTTGGCGATGTGGGGGCTACTGCCCTCTTCAAACCCCCAAACAGAAAGGGGCACATCCCCCTTCTGGGACCCCCCCCCATGTATCTTTTGGATAGGGGGTGGCTCTGAAAAAGTGGTCAATTTTTTAAAGAACATTTCTCAAACAAAATCAAGTGTTTGGAGCCTAAATTAGGCATTTTTTCAACATTTGAGACAACAAAAACAGGGGGTGGGGGTGAAAAAGGCGTTAAAAGACGTGTATATCGAGTAATGGGTTAAATGACCCTTATTGAAGATGAAGCTTAACAATTTAGTACTTTATTTTAAGAATAAGATATGTTATTGGTTAAAAGTTTGTGTCTGGTTATTCTTTCTGTTTCACTTTTGGACAATAACATTACATGTATTTATTTCACAGGCATGACTAAAACTTATGTTGTCTTGAGCTTCAGTTATATGTCTTGCGTCTTGTTACTGACACACATTGCTCAGAATATTTATAATTGTACCTTTTCCTCTTCAAGACCTTGTAGTTGCTTCTCAAGGTCAGACAACTGTTGTTGGTATATTGTTTCCTGGGAGGACAACCATTTACACATCAACTCTTTGTCACTTAGCTCACCAACCTGTTTTATTTAATTGAAACTTATTTAAAGTAAATTGTCCTAAACTTGACATGTTTGCTTTAATTTTCTTTTTTAAGTGATCAATATTTGGTTGAATATCAGGACAAAAATAATTTAATCTCAAATTTTCAAAAGAAAAGCAGAGCTATTGTCAAGGCACACTAGGTGGCAGCATTTGTTTAACTTTTTGGTTAATTTTTTGTATTTTCTGATCAAAGATCAGTAAATACATAGCTAACATCCACAGTCTAACACAAAATTTCCTAACAGACCTAACAACGCAAAGTAGTTCTCACTCAAAACTGCTTAAAAACCAGCAATTTAAAAGAAAGAACAATTTTTTGTTTAATACAAGTGTCCAACAAATTACTACACATTCAAACTTTAAAAGTAGCGTTGGCTTATAGAATTGTCAATAAATGCACACTCACAAATTACGCGGATGAATATGATTTTAATCAATGAAAATGCTATTTTTAGCGATGTCGATTACCGAATACTACACAAATAAATCTGACTGCTTTATGATATAGTTTCATAATGATATATTAGGCTGATCAAAGTAAATAAAAAGGTTAAACTATAAGCAACAGAAACAAAAAGTACGCTCCACGAAAGAACATGTATAGATAAGAGTAAATAAAAAAAATCGCATGCTCATGCAGCGTTTTACCGTTTTGAAATTATTGACTTTTTAAATTAGCATTTTAAAAAAATAATCTAATGGCCACAACCGTACACCGTACGCCGTTTTTGTTATCTCCCTTTGTTGCTCTCCAAGCAGAAGTTCGCACGCGCGAGGAATTCGAAGGTGTAAACAGTCGATGTTTTCACAGATTTTTTGCCTTTGGAGACAGAAAAAAGGTAAATTATTGATGGTCTTGAAAAGATAATACAATGCAGAACATGCATTTCATATAATCTTCTTTTAAATTATTTTTTTCCAAACATTTAGAACATAAAGCATGTAGATGACCTTGGTTATATCTCACGGGGCTGGAGGCAGATATTTCAGATATCTGGTGTATGTCTATCTCTGTTATGCTTATATTAACTTTGTTTTTTGTACAAACTAAGAATAATCACGCAAAGAGTGATTTTTTGGCAAAAAATATTGTTCCGGTAAGCAAACGCTCGTTATTTTTTTTTAACTACGGAAGCGGATACGGGTCAAAAGTACGTTTAAATCAATAAAATTATAACACATTTTTTTCGCATTTTACAGTGAAAGTTTGCATTTTTCAGTAAACTTCATCAACATTTTCAACAATTGACTAATCTTGCTGCAGTTTCTCAGCATTTTAGCGTGAACAACAAAATTGAATATACATTTTTGAACTTTCATTTTACAGATATACCGTAACATTGACTGAATCTCTGTAGTGCTGCCTTCTGTTCTGAAAAGATGTTGATATGCAAGAGTCAACTATAAAATGGAATATAATGAATAGTACGTAGATATATTATAACTCTGTGTGTTGAATATAAAATTTAGTTTATTCATGCGCTTCATTTTACTATAGTTACAAACATATACCTTTTAAATTACATATAAAGTAACACTGTAATTATTACAAATTATGTCAAATATGATCAACAAGTTTACATAATAAAATAACAATATTTTAATTTTGTTTACAGACATGTCGCAGGCTTCGCCAGCCCTCACATGTCTGTTGCTCTGTCATAGACTTGGAAATCTTGGCTTAAAAACTTATTATATAGACAGCATTCATAGAAAGAGTTCAATATTTTGTGAAAATAATATAAGCTAAGGTGAGTAAGTTTTTTTTATAAATACTCAGTATCATACATTTGTTCTTGAAAAATATATATTGATTTTATACTTTAAATTTGAGAATTTATAAAAGGAAAAATAAGAGTTTTAGCGCAAACCTTGATTATTTTCATAAATTTTCAGGATACAGTAACACACAAACTTTATGAAAGCACATTGGAGCCTAAAAGAGTGATAGGTACATGATTAATTTGGATGTCATAATTTAAGTGGAAGGTAATTTTAACATGCTATTTTGTTTCAAAATTATGCCAAATTATATTTATGGTAAAATCGATATGAAACAATAGAATGATCTGGTTTGATAAATCTAAATACTGATGAATCAAATAACTTTGATTTTCGATTCAAATTCAAATTTCAGTATCAACTATATACATTGTTTTGTACATGTAATTATATTAGTAATATTTAACATAATAACATATTTAACAGTTAAAATATAGGATGCACATGGAAATCACACATATTTATTTATTTATTTATTAATTTGTTTTAAAGTGTAATTATTTCACTTAACCCTGATATTTTCATTATTAAACAGAAGATGGATTGTCCAATTTGCAAGGAAGAGCTTGGTCCAGACGACAAGAGTATCTCTGCTAAACTGCGTGAAAATGGCTGTGTAACAATTAATCAATTTATTGCAAAAAATGTAATACATATGCTGAGAAAAACCAGGCTGAATTGAGAGTAATTCCTGGAGACTTTATCCATAAAGATTGTAAAAGAAATTACTGACAATAAATCCCCAGCAGAATTGCAACCTTATGCCAGGTCAAATTACAAATTTGATTTTAAAACCAATTGTCTGTTTTGTGGTTCTCCTGCAAAATTAATTAAAGTTAGTGCAAATCAAAGAAAACGAAGTCGTTATGACAATGTGTACCCTGAGTCACAGAATTAGAATTTCAGGTGACAATTGACAATGATATCAAAAAGAGAAATTATGACAACTTGGCCTAGCAGGTATTTGGTAGAATTTCCCATGTGATAGATTTACCAGCAGCAGATGCTATCTATTACCAAGCATGTAGCTCCAATTTTCGAACTGGTAAAGGAATACCTAAACGTTTTTCAGGAGAACAATTAGATCGACTAGTCCATTTAGGAAACAAAAGATAAGTCCTAAGAGAACCCCAGTTGACGTTATGGAATCATTTATAAGCGTAACTAAATATAGTAAGTAAGTAAGTAAGTAACGACTTTATTTTATGAGGCTAACACATTCAGTTTCCCGATCTTCCATGCGGGCCTCAGTATATACAAAACAACATAAAATACAATCACAATCAACATTTAGACAACATAATATGTACATTAAACATCATATCAATACAATAAATAAGTAAACAATTTTTTCTTCTTACATAGAGAAGTGACATTTTCATAACTTCAGCATGGAAAGTATATGTTTTTGAAACAATATGTACAAACAATTAGTTAGAAAATTGCCACTGGATATAGGAGGATTGAAATTTCCTCAGGGTATCAGAATTTCGAATATGGATTGGTATACTGTTCCATACCACAGGACCAGAGTAATTAAATGATTTTCTAAAAAATTCTGTTTTTGGTTTGGGTACAGTTAGTTTTTCATTTTGTATAGATCTTAAGTTAAAGTCATGTTTGTCATTTATTGTTTGGAATTTATTTTTCATATAAATAGGAAAGGATGGTTCATTTATAGATTTATACATGAGGATTGCCTTTTTGTACATAATTCTTTGATCAAAGGACATCCAATTTAATTCTTTAAATAGAATATTTGATGGGGTATCAAAACTTTTGTCTAAAATAATTCTTGCAGCTCTTTTTTGAAAGTTCACAATTTGCGAAAGTAATTCACTACTGCAGTTTCCCCAAATAGTGCAACAGTAGTCAATATGTGGCAAAATATAAGCATTAAAAAAGAGTTTTCTGGAGTGGAGATCAAGGTACTGTTTGATTCTAAGAAGCAAATAGAGCTGTGAATTGCATTTTTTAATAATATTTTGAATTTGTGTTTTCCATTTAAGATTTTTGTCAACCTGGACTCCTAGCAGTTTTTCAGTGTCTGTAAATTCTATCTCTTTGTTTTGAAGGTGCAGAGTAGATGAAGCAGTATTTTTTGATTTAGTATTTTTTAAAGAGAAATTTATGGCCTTAGTTTTTTGTGCATTTAATATCATTGCATTTTGCCTACACCATGTGCTAACACTATCAAGATCAGTTTGAAGATTATAATTCATTTCCGTTAAAGTACTTCCAGTAGAAGTAAGGGAAGTGTCGTCTGCAAACATATCGGTAGTTGACTGTTTAACATGAAGATGGATGTCATTTATGTATATCAAAAATAGTAGGGGCCCAAGGACTGAGCCCTGAGGCACTCCTGAGACAACTTCAGCTGGTTCAGATAAAACACCAGACACATTTACTTTTTGTGACCTGTCTAATAGATAAGATCTTATCCAATCTATAGTATGTGAAGAGAAATTATAGAAAGGTAGTTTTTCTAGAAGAATTTGGTGGTTTACTAAATCAAAGGCTTTTGATAAGTCTAGAAAAACAGTTCCGACAAGTTTGCCGTCATTCAGAGCACTGATCCAATTATCAATTGTATTTGTAAGAGCTGTCTCACATGAATGATGTGCCCTGAAGCCTGATTGATGTGTAAAGTTAAATGGTTTGTTTCTAAATAGAGCTTTAATTGGTCTAATACATGTTTTTCAATTATTTTAAAGATAAGGGGAAGTATTGAAATTAGTCTGTAATTATTTTTGTCTCCCTTTGGACCTTTTTTGTAAATTGGTGTTACCTTTGACTGTTTTAGCTGAGTTGGAAATTTTCCACTTTTTATGCTTAGATTTATAATACTACATAGAGGTTTACTTATGACATCAGCTGCTGTTTTTAGGATTTTGCACCAATACCATCTAGGCCTGTTGCTTTTGTGGCGTCTAGACTATTGAGTTTCTGATTTACATAGCTTAAGTCAACAAAGGGTATTTCATATTTATTTGACTGATTTGAAATTTTGGATTTAACCGATTCTTGTAAAGCAGTTTTCAATTCATATGATAATCCTTCTGATACATTTTCAGCTTTTTCAAATACACTTGCAAAGAAAGTATTAAAGGTTTCTGCTGTTAATTTTGGATCAGTTATCGGTAAACCATTCTCATCATTTATGTAAGAATTTTGTTGAACATTTGTTTTGCCTGATAGGTTTTTCAAGTTTTTCCAAAAGTTTTTTAGGATTTTTCTTATTTGAGTTTATTTCATAATGAAAGAAATCTTTTTTTTGCTGTATGAATAAGTTTTTTCACTTTTAATTTCCAATATTTTGAAGTTATCAACATTATTTTTCTTTTTTGCATAGTCCCTGTTATGTATTGCATTAGCTATATCCTCATTGAACCAATCAGCTTGGTTTTTATGCTTAACTCGTTTTTGTTTGTATGGAGCATGTATATTGAGAGTTTCCAAAAATAATTTATTAAAAGTGTCTAAAGCGTCATCTGGATCATTAAACATATCAATAAGGGACCATGGTTGTTTTGACAGATCATCTAGAGATTTATCAGCGTTGAAGTTCTTTAAGTACCTGTATTTGATTGTAAAATGAATTGGACCTTTATTAACATTTTTGATAGTTCGTTTTGTGAAAATTATTGGAAAGTGGTCACTAATAGAAAGTATAGGGACAGTAATGTATGATATATTTTGTGATTGATTACTATAGACATGATCAATAATAGTTGATGATGTTGATGTAACTCTTGTAGGTTGTGTTATAAGTTGTGACAGATTAAATGTATTAATAATATTATTCCATGCTGAGTTATTTGAACCTGTAGTTCCAAAATTATAGTTAAAATCTCCAAAAAGAATTATTTCTTTGTTTTCAACAAATATTTTTTCAAGAATTTCTTCAATGTTATCATTCCATGAAGTTAATGACGAAGGTGGCCTATAAATGTAGCCTATCAAAAAGGGTTTTTGCTTTTCAAGTTTCATTTCGAGCCATATTGATTCAGTATTTTTCAGATTGTAAATCAGATCTTAGTTCACATGGCAATGAATTTTTAACAAACAAAACAAGTCCACCACCATTTGATTTTCTGTCACGTCTAAAGAGTTGATAATTGTTTAAAGATATCTCTGAGTCAGCAAAAACATCACTTAGGAAAGTTTCTTGTAGGCCTAGTATGTCAATGTCTGGATATTTGTCAACTAAATTTTTTATTTCATCTATTTTAGGATACAGGTAGTGAATGTTTAAATGAAAAAAGTTAATTCCTTTTTTTTAAATGTTACTTCACTCAAAGTTTGAAGAGGCAAATCTGTTCTTTCATCATAATCCATAGAATTTAGATTTTCAGAAATAGGTTTAATATATTTTGTTATCCTTTCATTTTGATTTGTAATGTTCAGTACAGTTTCAGCACGGTTTTCATTTAATAAAACTGGTGTGGTCTCATCCATGTTGTCTTTGGCCAGGGATATTGAAGACAATGAGGGAGTCATTCTTACCATTGGTGAACTGACCACAAGGATGGAAAATCTTTATGGTGATTGTGCATACTCTATTCCTCATATGAAAAAGAAGCTTTTACATCATTTTGGAGATTGTATATCAATAATATCTAAAGAATGGAAAGCCGACAAGATTATGATGACAAAAACCGCGTCTGTTATTTTAAATGAATTTTCAGAACAACAATATGGTTTGACAGTGGAAGAAAAGAAAAAGAAAATCATTACAACCGCAGCAAAATTGATCAGATCTGACATTTGTTCAATGAAAGTGACCAGAAAGTATTATCCAACTCCATCACATGTGTCATCTATTGATGAAAATAAAAATGCTGTACCAGGTAGTATATTTGATCTTCTCTCAACTATAATTCCAGATAAAGAGGAACTTAAGATGATTTCTATTGGACAAACTATTATACAAGCATCTAGACCTAGAAGCGTATTGATGCCTTTACAAATTTCATAGACAGTATAAACTTTTTGAACTTGGGGTTGCCAATGATCAAAGATATACAACATAATACACACTTTGAAATTCAATAGATAAACTCAATAACATTGTAGACATCATAATTGGCAATAAACAATGCCTGTTTAGTATAATTCATATATGTGGTTGACATCATAATTGGCAATAAACAATGCATGTTTAGTATAATTCATATATGTGGTTGACATCATAATTGGCAATAAACAATGCATGTTTAGTATAATTCATATGTGTGGTTGACATCATAATTGGCAATAAACAATGCATGTTTAGTATAATTCATATATGTGGTTGACATCATAATTGGCAATAAACAATGCATGTTTAGTATAATTCATATGTGTGGTTGACATCATAATTGGCAATAAACAATGCATGTTTAGTATAATTCATATGTGTGGTAGACATCATAATTGGCAATAAACAATGCATGTTTAGTATAATTCATATATGTGGTTGACATCATAATTGGCAATAAACAATGCATGTTTATTATAATTCATATGTGTGGTTGACATCATAATTGGCAATAAACAATGCATGTTTAGTATAATTCATATATGATTCAGACTTTGTTCTTGAACACATATTTTTTTTATTATTAACCAAAACCAATAATTAATTGAATACTTTGTCATAATGTTGTATGTTCTGGTGTTTTATATGTTTTGTATCATATATATATATAAATGTAATTCATAGATTGTCTGTAATTGGATCTACATTACATTTAAATGGATTAAAATTGTTTATTTTATTCTAATTTTAATAATGTGTGTATGACATTATAATAATGTATGTAAAGTTTGGTATATGAATATAATAATATATTCCAATATTTTGCGCATGTCACATTCATGACAGAAATTTCATATATGTCAATTGTTATTGCCATTTGAACTATTCGACATTCACATATAAATATGTACATGTTAACATCGTTAAGATATAGGAATGAAAAAAATAAAATAACATTGATAACGATGATGATATTTTATTGTTTATTTGGTCACATTGAATGCAAATGCAAAGTTTAAGTTAAGTTGCTGTATCAACATTTGTATGAAATAGTGGGTGGGGTACATTTTTTACCCCGTCAAAAAGTAAACAAATGCTTAAACAGCTTGAAAAATACCCACAGTAGGGCAATCACACATTATATTAGCGAGTTCAAACAAACAGTGAAGAATTAAAGCCTTTAACAGTAATACTATAGGCCTATAGGCGTTGTACAAGGCTTTTTTTACATTATCATTTCACTCAAAAATCGGGATTTGGGACCTTAAATCAATGTCATTTTTCAAAAAAATGGTACGTGCGATTTTTTGCGATTTTTTTCACATCATCGTTCAAATGTTATAGGTACTTGTTACAGAAGTTTTGTTTCTGTTGCTGATAGTTTAACCCTTTATGGAGTTTTTTCGGAGTTTGATCAGCCTAATATTTTCTACATGTTGGACTGTTTGGGCGAGAAGATTTTTGCTAAATTATTTACTTAAATTTTAAACAACAGGTTTACCCTGAACAAAATACCTCGAAATTACCCTAACCCGAAATGCAATGGAAATTCTAAATTTAGAATGACTTGACTTTATTCAGCCTGTGCTGCTTTAAAAACCCGAAATGCAATGGAAATTCTAAATTTAGAATGACTTGATCTTATTCAGCCTTTGTTTTATAACTTCTCCGTGGTGCAGGGGTAACACGCTCGTTTAGTGTGTGAGAGGTCTGGAGTTCAAATCCCAGTCGAGTCAACATTTTTTTTAAATCTAACTTTTTTTAGTGTCTTTGTTAAGGAAATAGCCACGATATGCAAGGATAAAGTGTGGCTATCATAAAAAATGAACATAAATGATTTTTTGATGCAACTCTAGTTATGCAAAATTCCGTATGTATCAAACTCTGGTGCCCTGCAAGATGAATTATAGTACATAACAAGAAAAGCATTGATGCAAAGCATCAAAGGGCGTCCAAGCAAGAAATGCAGCAGGTGAAGATGAACTAGTAGATATATGATTATAAACTTTTCAATGGTTAATTGGTTTTTACCAGAATTGTATATCACTTATGAATGAACGGACGAAAGACATTGTTCATTATTAACTTTGATTGGCATGCTAGAGATTAGAATATTACTTGTTATTTCTTTATGATCGTGGTTATTAATAGCAACGGATATACATGTATACAATCATTTATAATCCATATGTGTAATGCATGATCAACACCCGACACTTGTGTAATTGTCCCTTATTATGTTATCGCTATTAGCGAAGACCCCCTCTAAAATATGATAAAAAAGATCATCAAGGAAAGGCGGCGTTCAACGAACGCCGCCTCCACCCGAGCCAGTGGCAAGGTATCTGTTCACATTTACTAACAATATGACACTGGTTACATTACCATGTTGATCATGTTGAGCATAATTGTTTATAATACAATAATTGGAATATCAGACATAATCCCCTTCGGACAAAATCCCCTTCGCCTACCCGGACAAAATCCCCTTCATGGGTGGACATAATCCCCTTCATTTTTTTGCAAGGCCGGACAAAATCCCCTTCACCACCCGGACAAAATCCCCTTGTTTCATAGGTTTCTAATGTATTATTATGCTCCATAAAAATTGATGAATAATGTATTATTATACTCCCTAAAAATTGATGAATAATGAACTTTTGTTTTTTTATTTGTAATTATGTATCAATAATTAACCTTTTTTTAGTTTATATGTTTTCATTAAAATTATGGTAAATTATCAACTGCATAACAGTAAACACATTTTTGATCAGGCAATTTCTTTAATTGTTTTAAATTGATTAGTATGTAATATCTATTTTAATAAAAAATACAGATTTTATGAATATTGTTTTCTTTTCTTTTTTGTGTTTTATGTGCTATTTTAATACTGAGTTTTTACGTTTACTACTATTTTAAGAATTCAATTGTCATATTGACCAACGATTATAAGTAAAAACTTAACTGGAACAAGAGGGCCATGATGGCCCTAGATCGCTCACCTGACTTATCAAACTCATCCAAACAATTACCAAGACAAGCATTCTGACCAAATCTCATGACAGGTGAGTCAAAAATGTGACCACTACAGTGTTAACAAGGATTATCCATATTTGAGCAGTGCAACCTAGTTTTTTACCCAGGTGACACATATTCAAACTTGACCTAGAAATCATCAAAACAAACTTTCAGACCAATTTCCAGGATACTTGGATCAAAACAGTAGCAACTAGAGTGTTAACAAGATTTTTCTATTTTTAGCTCCGGTGACCTAGTTTCACATGCGATTTCAAACTCATCCAAGCAATTACCTAGACAAGCATCCTGACCAAGTTTGATGATAATTGAGTCGAAAATGTGACCACTAGAATGTTAACAAGGTTTTTCCATATTTGGGCGGTGTGACCTAGTTTTTCATCAAAGATGACCCATGTTCGATCTTGACTTAGAAATCATCAAAACAAACTTTCAGACCAATTAACAGAATATTTGGATCACAACAGTAGCCACTAGAGTGTTAACAAGATTTTTCTATTTTTAGCTCCTGTGACCTAGTTTTTCATCCGAGATGTCCCATGTTCGATTTATTCCCATCTATGACCTAGACAAGTTTCCTGACCAAGTTTGATGATAATTGAGTCAAAATTGTGACATCTAGAGTGTTAACAAGGTTTTTCTATTTTTAGCTCCGGTGACCTACTTTTTCATCCGAGATGACCCATGTTCGAACTCATCCGAGCTATCACCTAGACAAGCATCTTGACCAAGTTTGATGATGATTGATGCAAAAATGTGACCGCTAGAGTGTTAACAAGGTTTTTCTATTTTTAGCTCCGGTGACCTACTTTTTCATCCGAGATGACCCATGTTCGAACTCATCCGAGCTATCAACTAGATAAGCATCCTGACCAAGTTTGATGATGACTGATGCAAAAATGTGACCGCTAGAGTGTTAACAAGGTTTTTCTATTTTTAGCTCCGGTGACCTACTTTTTCATCCGAGATGACCCATGTTCGAACTCATCCGAGCTATCACCTAGACAAGCATCTTGACCAAGTTTGATGATGATTGATGCAAAAATGTGACCGCTAGAGTGTTAACAAGGTTTTTCTATTTTTAGCTCTGGTGACCTACTTTTTCATCCGAGATGACCCATGTTCGAACTCATTTGAGCTATCAACTAGATAAGCATCCTGACCAAGTTTGATGATGATTGATGCAAAAATGTGACCGCTAGAGTGTTAACAAGGTTTTTCTATTTTTAGCTCTGGTGACCTACTTTTTCATTCGAGATGACCCATGTTCGAACTCATATGAGCTATCACCTAGACAAACATCCTGACCAAGTTTGATGATGATTGAGGCAAAAATGTGACCTCTAGAGTGTTAACAAGGTTTTTCTATTTTTAGCTCTTGTGACCTAGTTTCTCATCCGAGATGACCCATGTTCGAACTCATCTGAGCTATCAACTAGATAAGCATCCTGACCAAGTTTGATGATGATTGAGGCAAAAATGCGATCTAGAGTGTTAACAACCAAATGTGAACGGACGGATGACGGACAATCATCGATCCTAAAAGTCAGTAAATTATGGTTAATCTTTCAATATATAATATTGTTTATTCTTAAACCATATACATGTACATTTGTATTTTTCTTTATCATTTTTTAAATTAAATCAATTGAATAATTCATAAAATCTAATTTGTAACTTTAACAATAATTATCGGCATCTAAAAAATTTACTAAACACGAATAACAAATTAAATAAAATGTTTCAAAGTTGATAGTGTCATATTAATACCATAAAAATGTACCTTTTTTCTCAATTATTGTACATATCTATTGTTTTTATCTCATATAGATAAAATAAAACATGCTATTGTTGTTTTTGGTTTTTTTTTCGAACTGTATGTTTATGTATACTGGCATGCGAGCAGTTTCCGTACAGAAGCAGTACCCGTATTTTTCATTTAAACGCTTGATTTTTACATGCATTCTTCAAAAATTCATTTCAAATCAAGCAGATACATTAACGAGACAAAATCTAAGTGTCAGTTCGGCAGTAAGTATAAAAAGTCTCATTTTAAATCACTTTCACCTGTGCGTTGTCAAAACGTGACCTTGTTTTATCTGGGGGAATTCCGTCTTTGCGCGCATGCGCAAATATACTTACACGTGAGGCATGTTAAAGGGTTTTCCACTAATACCACCTGTTTACAGATAAGAAGGCAATGTGATGAAAACCAGGGTTCGACACTAACGGGGTCCCGGGATTCCGAGGATCCCAAAAAGTCGGGAGGAATCCCTGTGATTCCTAGCTGGGGATTCCGTTGGGATCCCTGAAAAATTGCTGTGTAAATTTTTGAAATTTTCTGAATTAATGTCATTGAATCACAAAGTGGTTCAAGAAAGAAAAGAAAAACCCCCGCCGGTAAAATCTACACTCTTGAATTATGTACGCTAGTTTTTCTTTGTGCAGTGACTGCTATCAACTCATTTGCGATATATAATGACAAAAATGTTTTGACTAAAGAAACATTCTTGTATAATTTTATATCATGCATTGACTTCATAAAATAGAGTTGTGAAAATTCAAAAAAGAAATGTAATTATCGTAAAATTATTACACAAGCGATGTGTACTTCAAATTTGTGTTGATCGGCAATGCCGGCGGTAGCTACTGTACAGTTATCCAGTGTTTGTTGTTTGTTTTTTTATTGCCAAAATTCGGCACTTGTGACCATTGTAAATTTTCTTCAAAATTGTGAAAAAAAGATAACTGGTGTATTTTTTCTCCCTACAGTAGACTACAGCAAAAGTATAATTAATAAACAAAATAAAAAGAATCCATACTTTTAAGTTTAAAATCCTTATTGAAACTCACAGCCTTCAATGCTAAAAAAACATTGTCTAACTAAAGTCTAAGGTCAATCAAGGTCACGCATTATTTACCGACAAGAAATACAAAAATCCTTACGTGAAACATACAGCAAATGACGAAATATACAGCAAATGACGTATATTTCATCTGACAGTGCTTTGAGCCAATCAGTGTTGTGAGCTACATGACTGCTGTATGGGGTGAGTGCCTTTGATGTGACAGGTGTCAAAACTTACAAAAAAATCAATACACAGGGAGGAAAGGGATCGGACATTTCAGTGTAAAAATTGAGAACAATAAATTTGGATATTGCACATCCTGTCATGGACTTGGAGCAACTTATCATTTTTAAAAATGAAATCATTTAAAGGTACCGTGCTTGTAATGCAAACAAAACTGTTTCTTGATATTTTTATTAGCTTAAGTAAAAAATTATCAAATATTTAATTTACAACAATCTATGGGATTTTTCCTTTTAAACACAAAAATGTAAAATGAAATCAAATATTTTTTTAAAGTGATCATAATTAAGAATTTCCTTAAAAATGACATGAAAGTAAATAATTATAGACAGGTATCCATACCAGACCTTTCTGGAATATGGAGCCTAATCATTACCTGTAACTTTTTAAAGATCTACATATGATAAGTGGGCTCTATTTCAGTGAACCCTAGGCTATCTGGGAAAATGTTTCCCCAGTTCCTATTTAACTTCAAAAATTCAAACCACCTTGTCAAATCACTTGCATTATACCTTCATTTAGATACAGAAACTGGTTCACAATTATCAACTCCAGGGAGAAAACAGGTTTTAGCAAGATAGCTATTTTCAAATCGAACTCTTGTTCAGTGAGCTTAATGTTATTCTGTTTCCATGTTCATGTAAAAATATATTATGTTTTAATTTATCTTAGCAGTCCAAATATATATATATACTAGTAAAGTTAACATTTTGAAACGCTTTTAAAACTTTAAATAGCATTATTTCCAAAGGGCTCATAAACTACATTTTCTGCATCTGAAACAAGACAATATATCCTGTATGTAGTCTCAAAAATGAAAAGTATTTTAAATCGAATTGCTGCACTCCCTTGTTATTCTTCGCCTCCATATTTTACTATTTTGATCTGAGGAATCCCTTACATTTAGGAGGAATCCCTGAATTAAATCTCAGGGATTCCTATGGGATCCCTGGTAAAAACAGTTAGTGTCGAACCCTGAAAACTTGTTTAATTATCAGAATTTTGACCAATATTACTATATAAAATAATTTTATGGCTTTGATGCGTAAAATATCATGCATACAAGCATGCCATCGCATGTGAATGCGTTGGGGGTAACGGTACCGGGTAATAGATACACGCGTTTAGTCTACTTTCTATTTTCTGAATTACATCTATTTATCTCTTAGAAAATGGTCTGTTCAACAATTATAAATGAAAAATAGGTCCGATATAAAAAAATTGTATAATTATAATGGGTTAAATTTTATGTACGGGAACTACTTTCTCTTC